>NC_080391.1:9021221-9025136 GCF_028751815.1 Salvia miltiorrhiza
TTCTTACCAATAGCACATGCTTTCATTTGGCGCCTCTGAAGATTTTGGGTCGATTATCATAAGGTTACACATTGGCTGCGTCCCTCCACAGGTACTATGAAGGTGTTGTGAAGTCATTTGATACCGAAAAGAACAAGCATGTGGTATGATGCATTTTAAGTGTCTTATTTTATTTGCATTCCTTCTGCAAGAATCTTGATAAGTACTTTGAACTTTTATCAAAGATATTATACGACGATGGGGACGTGGAAGTTCTTCGATTAGATAGGGAGCGCTGGGACCTTGTTAACAATGGTCTAAAGGCCAAGGTTAGAATAGTCACCAAGTCTTTTATCCTATTCTAAGTTTGTAATGTTCGATCCTGTTAATCAATTTTTTTGTCTTATAGTGTAATAAAATATTTTGTGCATTTGCAGCGTTCTGGTTCATCAAGGGGCTTTTCTCCTAAAGGAGGGTAAGATGTCACATCATTTTACCAACATTTAATAATTTATTTTATTTGTAGTTGCATGATCAGTCAACATTTTCATTCGTTCTATTTTTCCGCTGGGAGCTATATATGGGTCTGTGTATATGCACTATGCAGGCATAATAGTTGAACCTTTACATCTGTATATGGAAGCCTGCTAATTCTTCAACGGCAGAGGTCTTTTGTGTGTGTTGTCTTAGAGTTGACTTTTCTTTTTGACCTAAAATATGCACTGGTAGGGCAAGTTGTGAATGGCCTGACAACATAAACAAAGCTATTAAGAGCAATGTTCTGTCATGGCAAGGCTTCTTTTCTGGGGTGATGTGTGTTGTGGCATGTTTTCTTAAATCACTAATAATTGGTCCTTCTAATGGATCTCTCAATGCAAGGATAGTATTTTATAAATCTGGATACCAAAAGAACTATTCATAATTTTGAAGAGCCTGGAAATTTAGTATACTTGTTTCATTTTATAGTTCAGAGCTTTGGTATGTGTCACTTCTGGTTTTTCAGAAAGACAAGACGAAAAAATGATTACCGACTCCCCAATGTGTTGAGTAACATTAGAAGTTCGAACTATAAGTGCTATGCCTTTTCTTTTGTTAGTTTAATGTTGGTATCTCAATGTTGTAGCTTCAGTCACTTGCACTTTTTGAACGTCCTTTTTGTGAACTGGCACATGTAGTTAACTTCTTCCAACATTTAATTGTAGATCATCTGGTCTGAGAAAAAAATCAGGAGGTGGCCCAAATGATAACAAAAAATTGGGAGAAAAGTGAGTGATTGCATTTTAATGTAGGGGATTAGCTTCTCATTTTTAGTAACTAGTTCATGTCATTAATGTACTTGGCAGATCTCCGTCTCAAGTTAGAAGGATAACAACTCAACGGAAGAGTCCAATAAGAAGATCAAAAATCATGTTGAATAGTGAGACCTTGGAGGAAAGTGATGAAACACCAGGTGTTGCTTCTCCTGAAATTTCCATCAAGTCACCAACTAATGATTCTTGCTCAGGTAAAGGATCAATATTGTTAGTGAGAACCAAGAAGTTAAGCATTGACAAGTTTCTGATCTTTTGGCTTGTAATCTTCAATAAGACACACTCCAGTGCATCCGCCCTAATGAAATCCTAATTGTGATTAATAATTCCTAACTAGAGATTAGCAAATCCTAATTGGGTATTCATAAACCATAACTGGGCATTGGCGAACCCTAAGTGGCGTGGATGCACATGCACCATACATGTACACAAGTTTTTGCCTTCAAATTGTATCAACACTTCTTCCAAATTGATTTAAGATCTTTGCTGGAAGCATGCTAGTGTAAACATTATACTCCCTCCGCCCATGAAAAGTGGGGCAAATTTACTATTTTTGGGCGTCCACGAAAGGTAGGGCACTTTCACTTTTAGTACATGGCCCCACATCTTTCTTTATCTTTTATCCTTACAAATACCCCTTATTTACAAAAAGTTCACCCTTAATTCAATCTCAATCACTCATGTCATAAAACGGTGGGACCCTTTCTCCACTACATAAAAGTCACCAACCATTTTATTAAGACTCAGTTTTACTAATTATCCTATTATGGTTTCCCTTTTGTCTTTTTAAACAAGCCTATTTTGGATTTTGTGATCTTGCACTAAGTTGTGTTATCTGCTGATTTATCGTGTGTACTTCTAACTCTGCAGATGATGAACCAACTGAAACAAGTGGTAAGGCTTTAGATGCAAAGGATTCATCTAACGACGATGACGAAGATAAGCATCAAGAAGATGTTGAGAACTTCTCGAGTGATGATGAAGAGGCCAAAGAGACAGAAAAAGATTCTGAAGGCACTGAGATTGATAATCTTGGCGGGCCTTCACGTGATTCTCATGGTTCGGATGATGAAGCTGTTTCTTCTTCAGATAAGCAGCAGCCAAGTGAGGCCGCTGAGGTATCTGGAGAGGAGGCTGATGAAGCAGATTGCACAGATAGACATGCAAAACCTTCAAAGAAGCTCAACAAGAAGGCTACTTCTCATTCTGTACATGTGGATCTTTCTGATGACGAGCCTCTGGTACTCAACTTGGCCACTTAAAAATATATAAGTTGATCTCCGTTTAACATCAAGCTAGGCGCTAACCCTTTTTTCTTGTTGCGGAATGCAGTTTTTGTGGAAACAGCGCTCTAAAAGAAAATGAGGCCCCGGCTGTTATATATCCAGCTCGTGCGCTGTAGTGATTTTGATGCAGCAACAACCTAAATAGCTTTACCATTGATGAAACACACCATTGAACTGCTGACTCAAATAAAGCTTATAAGCACCTTGCCCTTGTGTAGATTGTAGCACACCGTAGACGTTACATTTGAAGATGTATTTATTAGTTGTGTAGAAATGGATATGCAGTTTGTTGTAGCAATGAACTGTTATGTATGTACAAGGTAGATATCATATCATGTACAGCTATAGATCTTTCTGTACTTGCTACTTGTTTAACATTGTAGCTCTCAGTTGCTGATGCCCATGTAGATTATTAAGTTTTAGAAGGGTGTGCTGTGCATTGTTTTGTTTTTCTCCTTTTGCTTTTGTTATTTTTTTTTTCTTTTCTTGCAGTCATATTACATGACCTTGCTTGAGTTGTTTGGGCTCGTTACATACATTTTTGTTATAGATAATTTTAACGAGGTGTTTATTAAGGGAATGTATTTCAGAAATGATAAGAAAGTAGGAGAGGAGAATTTATTATGGGGTGCTCATTTATAATTTGTGTTCCAACCTATTTCATATAAGAAACAAAAAGGTCCTAGATTGCGTGCTATAATATCTAGTGTAGAAAAAAGATCATTAAGTGACTCTTTGTTGGGGTAGAATATGCTGGTGTGTGAGTTTAGTGATAATATGGTATTATGTTCGAATTTATTGTTTCATATTGTTTTTAAATTTATTTATTTATTCGTTAAAAAAAGAATGAAAATTCGCCATCAACTTTTCAAACCAAGGCAACGGTCTAGGGAAAACCAAGGCAGAGAATAAATGCATGTTTTCCAAGTTGGTAGTAATAGCTAGGAAAACTCATGGCCACGAGCTCACATTCATTGTCACGGCATGATAAAGCATCAACCACACAATTCATTGTGGATTATTTTGAACCCTACCATTGTATCCGGACAAAGTGGGAATAAACGATCTAGACGTTTACTTTGAGGGTGCGTTCTCTTTGGTTATAAATTTATCATGGAAAAATGAAGGATATACAAAATTTCACTCTATAAATCCTTCATTTCTTTTTCCACATTTCCTACTTGACCCTTACCTATTCCTCATTTACACTACAAATGATGGATAATAAAATTAGCATTATATATTATTATAATTATAAAGTAGGATGCATCATAATAAATAAATAATTCAAAAATATAAAAAAAATATTTGAAATTATATTTTTTTAATGTATATACTAA